>NC_136875.1:4907495-4944495 GCF_951799975.1 Gobius niger
GTTCCTGTGACATGCATATTTTTTTAAGACTCCAACATCTTTTTAGTTCTTTGGCTTTCGTTGGCCAATGGTTTGGTCACTTGCTGCACAGTGGAAGCAGTTTTCCCAGGAGATGCAGAGGAACTTGCTTGAAAACACGGTAGAGATCAAGGCCCGTGTTATCGGGCTCAGTTATGCCAATAGACACAGAAACATTCTCTCCTGCAGGTGCCGCCGGGTCACCTCTTCATCAGTGTTGCTTTTTTTCCCATGCAGTTTTCTCCGCAGACTCAGGGTTTGGGGCCGACAGCGCCTTCGCTCTGAACATTTCCAACGCTCCGTCACTTTTACGAACATGAAAGAGTTTTTATTGAACGTTGTGCTTTAGGGGCAGTTCATGCTAAACTCAGAACGCGCATAATATTTCTGCCATGAAGTCATTTTTTCATATCGCCCCCCGAAAGTGCTTTCTCTACACCATGAGGAGCAGCTGTGGAGTCAAAGGAGCCCATTGTCTCCACTCTCTGGACTCGAGGGGAACTTGTTTCCTTTGCCGTTGATCAAACCTTCAGCCTGCAGCTCCAAAACACTCCATTTTCAAATCAAGCACCATGTAGCATATAGGATTCTAAATACTTGTGTAGCTCATTAACAATGTACATCACAGACAGGGGCGCAGGGTTTTCAGCAGGTGCACTTATTTTCCCGCCCGTGGCTTGTGCAGTGAAGCTGATTTCAGGCAAAATCTCTCGCCTCTACTTGCCCCTTGTGCTTGTTTTAAAACATCTGAAGGAACACTGGCTGGTTTTGAGGAGGATGAGAGACTTTCAGTTTTACTTTTGCAAAAGACTCACGTTTGAACAAATCAGCACAACCAGCAGGGAGTCAAACCTACTCAGTCAATTTCGGCCTCTTTAGATCCGTCCTCCCTGAAGCGGGGAAACACATGGGCTGCAGCCGCTTCTTTCGTGCTCGGTGGTCGTGTGAATGCTCGCCCAGGGAGGAAATCGGTTCTGGCAAGCGCGTGCGGCAGGGTGGCTCACAATATAATGGTATAAGTGAAAGCTGTTTTCAGATTTGGCCAGATCGCATTTGGCCTTTCAAACATTGACACTCCTGTGAAGGGTGGCACAATTTATCACGATTGTCATTGCTCTAAGGTAGGGGTGTCGAAGTCCCCCAGGGCGGGTCGCGGGCCGCATGTATTTAAAGGAATAGGCCACCGTTTTTACATACTGAGATATGTTCTTACCTTAGCTTTGACGAGTTCTTTAGGACCTGTCTGATCTTCACCCGTGCCTTCAGTCACGTAAACACAGCGCAGACGGCGTTAGCATTTAGCCTCTCCCTCTCTCCTCTATAGCTCCAAAACAGGTCAAGATAGAAGCTACCAAGCTCTTCCACGTTTTCCCTATTTAAATATGGTTACGTGAAGTGTTCCACTACAAAGTATAATTACACAAAATTAAACAATGTGGATTTTCTAAGCGGATAAAAGGGGGGACTATATTGTAAGGCGTAATAATACCAGGAGTAATTTGGCATCCGCACGGTAAAGTGAAGATTACTGCGCGGATTTCGAACTATTCCTGGTATTATTACGCCTTACAATATAGTTCCCCCTTTTATCCGCTTAGAAAATCCACATTGTTTAATTTTGTGTAATTATGACGCATGAAAACACTTCACGTAACTTTATTTAAATAGGGAACACGTGGAAGAGCTTGGTAGCTTCTATCGTGAGCTTTTTTGGAGCTATGTGACATGTGGGAGAGGCTGCGTATGTGCTCCGTTTGCCTGACAGAGCGCACGGACAAAGACCAGACGGGGATATATTAACTCGGCTAAAGTGAGGTAAGAGCATATCTCAGTATGTAAAAACGGTGGCCTATTCCTTTAAGGTGACCTTGACACATGTGCCCTAAGGCAAACTTTACAATGTGTAACTTTCACAGGAAACAGAAAGTTGAACAATACAAATATAAGTAGGTGATTAATAATCTCTCCCAGTCTCCTGTACTTACACTGCTGTACATGTGTAAGGTCATTTACAACACTATATCCGATGTATGATTACTTTCTTCTCTTTGATCTCTGTGTAGGCTACTTGAGGAGCGAAAGTTGCCTTTGGTCTTAATATCGTACAGATTGTTTATAGCATTTATTGAAGGCAATGCCTCAATCTGTCATTCAGGACCTTGTAGGAGAACTCAGTCTGCCTTTGTAACCCCAGCCCACTGACAGACCTCCTGACACTCCAGACTAGCGCACGGATCCCGGGCCTCTACCTGCACACAGGGGCACAGGGGGCTGTCCCTGTGGGTTCAAAGTTAGCTTGGGAAGCTACGCACTTGGTCAGTGTTGAGTCGAATTGTGCAAACATGGGAGAGAAGTCGGGATGAAAGAAGTATTTCCCAGCATCTGAAGTAACACTACAGGGACAAGTACGTGCTACTTTAGTCTTACTGGCGTCTAAAGGCCTTCCCAGTTTCCCAAGGCCTGAGTCACACCCAGAGCACATGGCTACTTAACACGCATCAGCAAAAAGGACATCCACACTCCTTCGTTTCACCCCGTTTACCTTGGTGGCGAGCAGGCGAGTGAGGTAGATCTCGGACACCATCTTGCTGCCGCGGTCGCCCTCCCGCTGGTCCGAGTGGTCGTGGTTCTTGACCAGGTGCCACAGCTTGGTCCCGCTCTCCAGGTCGGGCGTGATCATGGGCGTCCGCGAGCGCAGGCTGTCCGGGCTGCTGGCGGTTCGGAGCATGCTCTCTGCAAAAAAGCACACGGAGCACATCCCCGTTAGAGCCCGCCGATGTTTCAAATGTACACGAAAATTAAGCAAACGGGATAACGATTTGATGAACTATTAATAATCTGCAGCAAAACCAACACAAACTTATTTATTCAGATTTAATGGGGGAGTAAAACATACATGAAGAGTGCGTGTTTATGGTAATCCGGGGGCATATTTATGGAAATGTGGGGGGTGTTGTGGCACAGTTGGCGTCGGGAACAAGCCGCAGACGAGCGTTTCACTGGGTCACACTCCGCGCTCTGAATATTCATGAAATCAGGGGAAGCGCTGGGACGAGCGGGATGTGCTTTTGTGCATCACAGGCGGCTTTCACTGCCATCAGTCCAATCGTGATGCACATACGGGACCGTCCACTCCCAGGCCGCTCAACCGAGCACACTTCCTCCAGCCAAATCAGCTTTAACCAAATCTAAAAGCTTTAGATTGAGGTGCTCTCATTAAGTATTAATAAGCATTAGTAATCATTCTCAGGATAGGGTAAGGGTTAAGGTCAGGGTTAGGTTTACTAAGGCGATTATTAATGGTCTATTAGTGTGTTAACAGATGAAAGTGAACATACTAATAGGCACACTGCTTATTATACATACAATAATAAGCAGTGTGTTAAAGCTCTACAAGCATATTATTAATGCTTATTAACACCTTAATACTTAACAAGCACACCTTAATATACAGCGTATCAAAAAATGAGACGGAAATGACGATGAAAATGCAGCAAAAAAAGGATAAGAAAAAATGCAACAAAAACGGTGACATAAAAGCTCTGCCTGATCCCGTCAGATCTCGAAGCTAAGCAGGAGGGGCCTGGTCGGTGCTTGGATGGGAGACCGTTAGGATGTAGTGAGTGAGTGGTCGGAGGGACCGATGGCACAGACTGATTGCCTCACTTCCATCAGTTTACCCCAGGGCATCTGTGGCTACAATAGTAGCTTACCCCCACTGAGTATGGAGCGAACGAATAAAGACGACAGTGGAGCGCTTTGAGAAACTTGGTAATACAGGCTTGTAAAGCGCAATACAAGTGTAAGGCATTATTGTTATAATTATTATGTCTTAGCTTTCAAATAAGGCAGCCTACAGGCTGTAACCTCGAGTCGAGAAGCTTTTAGATTTGGGTAAACCTGAACTGGAAAAAATGTGCTTGGATACGACGGGGGTTAAGAGGTTTAAAGAAACAGGCCACCGTTTTTACATACTGAGATCTGTTCTTACCTGAGCTTTGACAAGTTCTTTAGGACCTGTCTGATCTTCACCCGTGCCTTCAGTCACGTAAACACAGCGCAGACGGCGTTAGCATTTAGCCTCTCCCTCTCTCCTCTATAGCTCCAAAACAGGTCAAGATAGAAGCTACCAAGCTCTTCCACGTTTTCCCTATTTAAATATGGTTACGTGAAGTGTTCCACTACAAAGTATAATTACACAAAATTAAACAATGTGGATTTTCTAAGCGGATAAAAGGGGGAACTATATTGTAAGGCGTAATAATACCAGGAGTAATTCGAAATCCGCGCAGTAATCATCACTTTAGTGTGCGGGAAAACGTGGAAGAGCTTGGTAGCTTCTATCTTGACCAGTTTTGGAGCTATAGAGGAGAGAGGGAGAGGCTAAATGCTAACGCCGTCTGCGCTGTGTTTACGTGACTGAAGGCACGGGGGAAGATCAGACAGGTCCTAAAGAACTCGTCAAAGCTAAGGTAAGAACATATCTCAGTATGGAAAAAACGATGGCCTATTCCTTTAAAATGTGAAATCTATTATAGAAAACGCTATCTCAATGGCCGCCGCCTGGGCGCCGCCATGTTTATTTCCCATACCGACTTTGAAGCTAAGCAGGGACGGGCCTGGTTAGGACTGGGATGGGAGACCGTTTGGGAACACCAGGAAGCCTGGCGGCAGTAGTGAGTGTGTGCGTGGTTGGTGGTGGGGGCTGATGTGCGCATAATTGTTCAGCAACTTTGAGCGTCAGGAAAAGTGCTATATCCGCGGCCGGCCCCCACGTGACGGTCCCACCAGCCGCGGGCATTGACCACGGGTCCATATGGACCGCGGTGCTGCTGTCCGAGGACAACCCGCCGTCACAACAACGCGAGTGCACGAGATCTGACTGCCGTGCGTGTGCGCGCATCCAAACAGGGCGATGTGTGTGTGTGCGCGCGCGTGTGTGCGCGCATCCAAACAGGGCGATGTGTGTGTGTGCGCGCGCGTGTGCGCATCCAAACAGGGCGATGTGTGTGTGCGCGCGTGTATGTGTGCGCGCGCGCATCCAAACAGGGCGATGTGTGTCATCGTCACTCACCGCTGCTGCAGACGCTCCGCACAGGTACAGTTACATCCTCCAAAACACATCTGCGTGTCTTTGTTTAAGTCTCTCCTGCAGTGACCGAGGCTGTGGTTCATTATAGATCCTGGCAGTATTCCGTCTCTAAAGCTTTGTCTCCGAAAAACAGTACACGCAAAACATTGCCCAAAAGCCTCTAATCAAACGCGCTGCTCCGACTGATTTATCCATGTGAGTAAAAGCGAAAATGACACTACAACTTAACGAGCGCATGGCCTGCACTGCGTAGTTCTTTTCTTTTTTTACTTTGCTGCTGGACCATTTGTTTTCTATTTTGCTTTCACGTACTGTGAGCCCAGAGCCCATTTTATTCTAACGCAGCTTTGAACGCATTGCCAATTTTATTGTAAGGTTATAAATACTGTCTAACAACGATCAGGCTATTTCAGTTCAAAACCTACTTATTATTTTTTTGATTGTACACTACCGTGATGGACCAAACCACGGGTCCTGCACCGTGAACCGAACCGTTAGAGCTGAACCCCTAATATTTATCCATCATTATTCCACTGTCTCTTGAATCCTGTTCCCTGAGTTTAGCGAACATATTGTCGATGTAGTTTATAAGAAAAGAGTACGGGTGCATCAAACACTCCAATTGCAGATTGTTTGAAATTATTTTTAGCATTCATTATTTTAAACATTTGTAGTGGCCATAGTTTTTGGAATGGGTTGGGAACCACTGGTCTACAGCTGAACTGTGTGACGGGTTGGACATTTCTTTGTAATCACTCATAATCTCAGAATATCAAATGTGGAGACTAGCGAGGCCCGGCCAAAGGCCGGGTCTCAGCTAGTATGTAATATTGTGGTTAATATTTTCTGTATCTAAAATGCAAGATAAATGTGCATTTGATGTTTTTTTTTTTCTTCGTATATTTTTGTGTGGGCAAATTTTCCCGAATTTAAACTGTGTGTCAATGTATATATATTACATTTTCAACTCGTGTATATTGTATTTTTTGATTGAAGTTTAAAATAAGTCCCATATACATTTCATAGGATGTGCTGTGAGTGTCTGTGTGGGTGTTTTTTATTTATTTATTTATTTTATCATTGGTCGATGTCTATTGTCTTGTCCTTTCATGTATGTTTTTAAGTTGGAATAAAAAATAAAATAAATAAATAAACATGCTCTACCGTATCGGCTGAGGCTCTTGGTGAAGGTGGAGGAGTTGGAGATGTTGTAGGCGGAGTTCTGTTTAGGCACCAGCGCGATCACCGACCCATCCGTCACCTACGGGAGAAACAGGAACCATCGAGCTCCGTAAGTGATGGCTGACGTTCAACAGGAACACAGGAGAACGTGAAAGCAGAAGCTGTACAAACCTGATAGTGCGCCAGAGTGTTGAGCCTCTTCCAGTCGTTGTCGATCTTGGTCGTCACGTCCTCGTCCTGGAGAATGATCCGGGCCATCCTGCCCTGTCTCCACTCTGTCCCAGGCAAACGCAGAAGGGAGATCAGTCATTTCCAACACAGGCAAAACCGTACGGGATGTGGGGTTTTTGTTTTCATCAAATTGTGTTGAAGCAAGGGAAATGAAAGCTAATATGAACTTATTTTTCACTCATGAATAAAGTCAAGTGTAAATCGGGCCCATGTGGATATTTTCTCACAGCAGATTGTTCAGTAGAAGTGAAAAAACGGCAGTTGTGGCTAGCGCTAGCTAACCGTTAGCATTAGCCCGATGCTAACATGAAGCATCAGGTTACCATACTCGGTTATTAATGTATTTATGGGCTTTTGAACCACTTTGCTCCTCTCCATGTCTTTGTATCTATAATAGGAAGCGTTCACGTGACATCACAACATTCTTAACAGCCCATCTCTGGAAACGCCCATATATGATCATGTTTGAAAACAGTTAAGGGGGAAAACAATTTAGAGAAAATATCTAAATTTTCTCTAATTATTCAAAAACTACTTTAACAAATGCTGAATTATGAACATAGTTTCTACTAAATAAAGATACAAAGACATGGATAGGAGCAAAGTGGTCCAACAGCCCATAAATATTTAAATAACGGAGAATGCTAACTTGATGCTACGTGTTAGCATCGGGCTAATGCTAACGATTAGCTAGCTCTAGCTACAACTGCCGTTTTTGTCACTTCTACTGAACAATCTGCTGTGGGAAAATATCCAAATGGGCCCGATTTACACTTGACTATATTTGTCTGTGATAAATAAGTTTATATTCCACCAGAAAGTCGTTAAAAAGCCACGCCCTCTGCTACGGCATCTCGTCATAGAAGGGGGCGTGGCTTCGCCGAGGAGGAAAATAGAATCTTTAGAGAAACACAATTTTCCACTCTTTTAAGCCATTTTCTGAATGAATTAACAAATTAATCTTATTCATAGTTATAATAACTATCATTGATTAAAAGTCATGTGTTTGTGTGAAGCTAACTCTTGTGTGTTTATCATATTTATTGACGTAGCTCATTAAAGGGATATTTCAGGATTTTTGACATAGGGCCCCATTTCCTAGTTATCCAGAGTGTTGTTGATTTCTAGAGATTTAAAAAAAAAAAATTATTCACGCAGTCCTTACATTTGAAGAGTTTAGTGGTGCTAGGCTAGTGAATGTCTATGGTAACTAGTAGCCTGCATTAAAAACAGTCTGACCCGCTCCACAGAGCACCTGAGGGAAATCACTTATAACACCAGATTAACCACATAAATGTCTTAGATTTGAGCAGCATCAGCTTCGTGGTTGTATAAGCTACGCAGCGGCGGAGTGATCTGCTAGAAAATAGTCCCTCAAAATGCGATCATTCATGTGATGCAAGGTCAGTTATATTTCAAAAATTATTCTATCCACACAGACATTTATATGGTTAGTGATTTGCCTCAGGTGCTCTGTGGAGCGGGTCAGACTGTTTTTAATGCAGGCTAGCTGATACCATAGAAATGCGCTAGCGTAGCACAAGCCTAGCGCCACGAAACTCTTCCGATATAAGAACTGCATGAATTACAAAAAAAATACCTCCAGAAATCAGCAACATCTGGATAACTAGGAAATGAAGCCCTATGTCACAAATCCTGAAATATCCCTTTAATATGCAAGACGTCATCAAAAGTATGAATATCGAGATAAAACGTATCGAATCGTGCCGCAAAACATTGCGATATATCACAACATCGATACATTTGGACGTGTCTGTGTCTCACCCAGGTCCATGTCTGAAGCCTTCGGTCTCTGCGAGTACGGCGTTCCTTTGTAAACAGCGTCCAGGATCTTCTCCTTCACCTGCGTCACCGTGTCGCAGTTCAGACCCTTCACCGTCACCTCCGGCCCGTTCTCGCTCTCCGGGTTCACGCAGTGCAGCGTCTGTGAGGCCAAGGTCAACAGGTATTGAACGGCTTTCATACACAAGAAGAAAAAAAGTTCTTTCTAACGCAGTGTGTGAGTGCATCCCAGAGAAGAACTGGCCCTCTTAAACCCCCCCCCCATGTGCCAGATGCCCTCCCGTCCGGTCCAGTGTCGGGGCGGGCGCACTGACCAGGGTCTTGTAGTCGATCTGCTGCCTGATGAGCTTGTCTTCGCTCAGGGAGTAGCGAGCCTCTCCAGTGATAGAGTCGATCGGCCCCTTCTCCATCTGCTGCTTCATGGCACAGTACAGCATGAACAGGGGCTCGCCCGCACACTCCTGGGGGAGGAACAACACACACACACGTGAGGCAGCCGCAAAGAAAGAGAATAATACGAATATAGCAAGAGGGCCATAGAGGCACCGGCCGGCCTCTAAGGGGGGCGTTTATCAACACAACTGTGAAATAACAGACTGTAAAAAGAGGCCAGAGCAAAAGGGCCCTGCAGAGTTAATGCCTCTTCGCCTCAAAATATGGCCCGTATCACTGTTTCTGTCTCTTCACCCTCTCTCACTCTCTACACCCTCTCTCACTCTCTACACCCTTTCTCCTCACCCTCTTTATCCTCTCTCATTCTCATCACCCTCTCTTTCTCTTCACCCTCATCACTCCCTCTCTCCACCCTCGATCTCTCTTCATCCTCTTTCATTCTCATCACCCTCTCTCTCTCCAACCCCTCTCTCTCCATCCTCTCGCTTTCTGCACCCTCTCTCTCTTTCTCTCTCTCCACCCTCTCTTCCTCTCTCTCCATCCTCTCTCTCTCTCCCTCTTCACCCTCTTTCACCTCACCAGCTCTCTCTCTCCACCCTCTCTCTCTCCATCCTCTCTCTCTCTCCACCTTCTCTCTCTCGCTCTCTCTCTCCCCACCCTCTCTCCCCACCCTCTCTCTCTCTCTCTCTCTCTCCCCACCCTCTCTCTCTCCATCTCTCTCTCCCCACCCTCTCTCTCACTCCCCACCATCTCTCTCTCTCCCCACCCTCTCTCTCTCCATCTCTCTCTCTCCCCACCCTCTCTCTCTCTCCCCACCCTCTCTCTCACTCCCCACCATCTCTCTCTCTCTCTCTCTCTCTCTCTCCCCACCCTCTCTCTCTCGCCCCACCATCTCTCTCCCTCTCTCCCTCTTTCACCTCACCAGTTCTCTTTCTCTCTCCCTCTCTCCCTCTTTCACCTCACCAGTTCTCTCTTTCTCCCTCTTCACCCTCTTTCACCTCACCAGTTCTCTCTCTCTCCCTCTCTCCCTCTTTCACCTCACCAGTTCTCTCTCTCTCTCTCTCCCTCTTCACCCTCTTTCACCTCACCAGTTCTCTCTCTCTCCCTCTTCACCCTCTTTCACCTCACCAGTTCTCTCTCACTCCCTCTCTCACTCTTCACCCTCTTTCACCTCACCAGATCTCTCTCTCTCTCTCTCTCTCTCTCTCTCTCCCTCTTCACCCTCTTTCACCTCACCAGTTCTCTCTCTCTCCCTCTTTCTCTTTCTTCCATTTGGTCGGGACACTGCCTGTCAGCGAACACCGGAGACCTGCACTCACAAACACTCTCACTCGTCCTGGCCTGTTGTACTTCGCAGTCACTGGGAGCACTCTCTTTTCTCAGTCTTTTTCTCCTGATTGTGCCTCTCTCTCTCTTCACCCTCCCCCTGTCCTCACACAGTGCACTGCAGTGGGCCGACAGCAAACAAGCGGTGCAGATTGACGGCTGATGGAGAAGTTAATTCGAGGTTAAGGACTTCCTGAAATCGTTTTGGCCTTTAACGACAAATGCAGAGTCAGCACAACACCGGGGCGCAGTCCAGTCCAGTACGACAGGGAAGGAACACTACACACTGAGCATATGACCCTGTTCTAATATTTGCCTGCTCAGTACACAACATTTTGACAGATTTTCTTTTTGTCTTGACCGTAAATACACTTTAGACTCCAATGAGGGTACGTGTTAGAAAGCATATTATGAAACATTCTCCTTTTGAACTATGTATGTATCGTATGCTCTAACTTATTATTTACATTAATAATGCATTAGTCTCAAAGTCGCTTTACAAAACAATAAATTGATCTATTGAATGAATACTGAATTGTTTCTTGAATGCTTGATCGCTCAAATAAACCGCCAAAAGACTGCCTTTGTTAAGTGGTTTTGACCCCCAACATAGCTTAAGTTTTAAGCAAAACTCAACTGAGGATGAAGTTAAAACAAAGTATGATATTCTGCTTGTTAAGGCGAGACACTGCAGGTGAATAGGGTGTAGAGATATCAATTTGAAACTTTTGCTGAACATCACAGATATAAATATGAGAAAATAATGTATTGCATTTTTTCTGTCATTTTATGTTTTCACATAAAAATAAGGCATTATGAGCATTAAAATGGCCAAAATTGCCTATATTTTGGGCAACGAAATCAAAATAATGAATTGAGCCAGATTAAAATGTATGGTTTTATTTTATTGACATATTTGTAACTAAGATTTTTTCAGAGGGGATTTTGGATATTTTGTTTAGTTTTTCAATAAACTAATCATCAGTGAAAAAATCTGTAAAAATTCCGCCTGTTTTTTTGGTTTCAAAGTTGAATAAATCAGGTTAGGAATTAGATATTAAAAAATCCCTCTGAAAAAACCTTCAAAACATTGTTATGTCTCAGACTGTAAAGTTTGGAGTCTGTGGGAGCTTCTATAAGGGCTCAGGCTCTGCCCGAGTGCGGCTTCTCTCATTCAGAGAAAACCAGCCCGGAAGTTTTGTAGCGAGTGCACATGCTCGGCCCGTTCTCCGACTTTTCCGCACCAGCGTCTCGTAGGAGGAAAAATACCATATTTGGGTGAAAGCGTCATCACGGGGCCCCTTAGCAGGACACGTGGATGTAAAATCTGTCAATATTTATGAATGAAAACCCGCTTGAAAGACGGACTTTCTACGCGGCGCAGCAGCTACTTCCGGGTTGCCCCCACCTCGCAGACAAAACATCATAAAATAAACTTCATCATTTTTATATCTGACATGAAAACTAAGATGTAAAGGGAGGAAAATAGATAAAAATCTCCACTTCAACCACTGCATGAAAAATCAATACTTTCACCTGCCGTGTCTCGCCTTAAATAGGACTGCTCAAAATGAGAAAGAACTACGGTATTCATTGCCTGTGTTAAATATGGCGAAGGGGATTTAAAAGGGATTTACCTTGAGGAACTTGTAGAGGAGGAAGGTGAACCAGTTGGTCAGCATCTTCTCAGCCACAGACTCCGTTCTGAGGGACACACCCAAAACCGATAATGAATATTTCAATTGAGAAAAAAAACAAAACTATTTCATCCACAGCAGTTCGTAGAATAGGTGAAGTCCTTTGGAAACCACGAGCGCGGAAATATCAGAGCGAAAATATCAGTCAGTGCCTCAGTTTACCCAGTTCACCGTCCCGGGTAAACTGGGACTTCTGGTCACCCAAACTAGTCCCACTTTTGAGCCCTCTGTCCCATGTCTCCAAGGATTTCTCCGAAAACCATTGATTTGACCCATTTTTGCACAAGCTCTGTCCCAGGTGTCCCGGTTTTTCACCAGCACTTATTGACTTTTGGCCACCTGCACGTCAAACACAAAGTTTCCATAGTGACCGAACCAATACAATAGCTAAACGTCTATCACCTCAAAGCTGATTGGTGCATTTAATTGACATTTGACTTTTATAAACAAAACAAAAAAAAGCTCCCATTGTGCACAAGTTTTACATCTGGTCACCCTAATTCAAGTGTCTTGTTACACGGTCACCAAAGAAGCCAAAGAAGCCACCACGGTCGCAAAAGAAGGGGTAGCTTTGTGATACATTTTTCCTCTTTCTCTCTGCTGCTATGTGCTATGCTAATTTCTAGGTTACAGGCATGTCCTACTTTCAGCTGCTGGTAGAAATCTAGCTGTTTTAAAGGTTTGCGGAGAGAAAATGACAACAGAGAGATGTTTCTGACGGTGGAGGACCAAAGGGAGAGACGTCAAAGAAACTAGGGCAGCTAACGTCTTCGAGCTAACGGCTAGCAGCCTCCTACGCCTGGAACAAGTCTGATGGAGCTTTCACCACTGTCATTGCAATAAAACAGACAAACAACAAGGAAGATTTATGCTAATGATGGGCAATACCATTCTTTTTTTTTAATCGATGCAGTATTGATGTACTTTTGGGTAAGTTTAGACCGACACTGGGTCTTTTTCATGTGGGTGAATCATAGACCGTTAATAGCAATGGACTGAGAATCAGAACTGGAGCCTGTGGCTTCCCCAGTGCGGGCTAACGAAGCTCGTTCATGCTAGCAATTACGCTGGATTTTGGGAGCCAGCCCCGTTTTAGAGAATAGGGCGAAAATAAAAATGGAAAACGTTGTCAAGGCAAACACGTGGCGGTCAGATAATGCGTTCAATAATGACTTCAAGCACATAATCCTTTTGCAATTATGACTTTGTTGGATGGATGACATCGGTTGTAGATAACAATCATAGTTTTATTTGTTATTTTGATTGAATGTATATTGACAGTTAGCAAGTTGGCTATTCCGGGAGATTTTTCATAGTCCGTTAGCCAGCTTAATGTATTTTTCCTATAGCCTTTATCATTAGCCTATCATTCCTATAGCCGTTAACATTAGCATATGAACGATCCAGATGTTTTCAGTTATTGTCAAACCATCGACCACATTTAGGTCAAAGCCTCGATAGAAATAAGTAACTAATTGACTGCCAGTCATTTTCAAATCAGAGAGCTCCCCACTGCCAGAGGTTTTTCAGGATTTTGACTTTTTTTGAAGACCCACAGAAATTTTGGTCTAGGTCTATGCCAACATGAAACGCACCGAAAGAAAGATTAGACTCTTCTTTCATCTAAAAGAAACAGTTTGTTTGTACCTCTTTCCATTCTTTAATAATCATAGAAAATATGTAAAATCACCCGAAATGCTGTTTTCTGACCAAAAAGCTGAGAAAACGAAAGAGCAATGCTGCCACCTAGTGACTCAATAAAAGAACTTGTAGTTCTTTTATTGAGTCACTAGGTGGCAGCATTAGGCAGCACAACTAGGATTTTAACACCAGATACGCTCAAGGCTTTGCTGCAGCTGTTCCCAGTGAAGAACCAAATTGACGTCTATAGCCGTCATTGGCAGTCAGTGGGTTAAGGAATGTACTTTTTGAGATTTTACGTTAGATACAAATTCAGTTCAGTTTCTGCTTTATGTGGAGTCGGCCACTAAACATCTTATAATGATACACCACAGAAGTTATATAAATGCCAAGAAAAGGACAAAACATAGCTCACCATACGTTAGTAATATGCACGTTTTTAGGAACAGGCTCAGAAAGCTACAAGGATTTCTGTCATTTCTATGATTCTGACTCATTTTTCATTGGTATAACAACCAACCCCAGATCCACACAGCCCCAAAGAAGCAAATTTGCAATGGCAGAAAGTCGAGTGGTGCTGCAGATCAACTGCTAAGTAGATGCACATATATTCATTTTATGATTGATGATGCTACTTTTGGAGGTATTATCACTAAAGCAAATACAACATCTGGCTGCATCTAGTTTCTCTTTATTGCCGTATGGGACCTAGAACTCCCCTACTCCCCCGTGACTCCGTGTCCCGCTCACCTCCTCAGCAGCAGTTTGGGGTGGTTCTTGCTCTCCAGGTTCTTGTCGATGAGGTCGGACAGCAGCTGCTTGAGGACCCCCGTGGCGTATTCCATCTCGCCCTGCAGCGCGGTCATGATGAGCGACGCCACGTTACCGCGGTCCCGCATGGAGAAGGAGCGCTGCGCCTCCAGGGTGCGGATGAACGTCAGCAGGAAGTGCTTCTTGGTCAGCAGCGTCCCGAACAGCGTCAGAGACTTCTCCACGTTGGCTGGGGCCTTGAAGGGGGACACAGGAGAACAGATGTAAAAGTGCTGAGGGACAAAATTTACCCCCAAAATACTTTTTCTGTGCATAAATCCTATTTATTAACCTCTTAACTCCCGCCTGAACAGAGAGCATTTTCTCCAGTTCAGCTTTACCCAAATCCTGTAGGCCAGTGTAACGCCTCATTTGAAAGACCTACAAAACTAAATGGATCTTTTTCCTCACATCAGATTTTTTTTCATCACTTTTTTTGTTGGGCAGTCGTCTCATTTTTGTCAAATTTTTGTCACTTTTTCATCAAATTATTCGCATTTTTTTGTCAAATTCTTATCACTTTTCCTTAAATTTTTCGTCAATTTTTTCTCCATTTTTCGTCAATTTTTTCTCAATTTTCCGTCAATTTTTTTTCCATTTTTCGTCAAATTTTGTCATTTTTTGTAAATTTTTAGTCACTTTTTTGTCAAATTATTCGCATTTTTTGTCAATTTTTTGTCAATTTTTCGTCAATTTTTTCTCACTTTTTTGTCAATTTTTTGTCAATTTTTGTCATTTTTTGTAAATTTTTTGTCACTTTTTCGTCAAATTATTCACATTTTTTTGGTCAAATTCTTATCACTTTTTCGTCCTTTTTTTCTGCAGTTTTTCGTCAATTTTTTCTCACTTTTTTGTCAAAATTTGTCATTTTTGGTAAATTTTTTGTCACTTTTTCGTCAAATTATTGACATTTTTTTTGTCAAATTCTTATCACTTTTTCGTCCTTTTTTTCTGCAGTTTTTTGTCAAAATTTTGTCATTTTTTGTACATTTTTTGTCACTTTTTTGTCAAATTTTTCTCACCTTTTTCACATTTTCATCCTTGTTTTCGTCTCAGTTTTTTCGCTATTTTCACACCTTTTTCCCAGAAGCTTTTGGACTGGGGTAAAGCTGGAGAAAATGTGCTCAGCTCAGGTGGGAGAATATTGCCTGCAGCTCACAAACTATCCACCAGGGGGTGCTGCAGCGCCCTCAGCACCCTGGGTTCCCACGGCCTTGGTCCCAGGCCATGTTCAGACGCGTTAGTTGGAGGAAGATTATGTACGATTTTCTTTTAATATCTCATAAAACGTCCCAAGATCTGAGGTGAACATTTTCAAACATAACAATTGCCTCACATTATGGGAATGTTGTTTGTGTTTACTTTTTTTTAACTGAATATTAACTAATTAATTAAATAGATCTTCAGTTTATTGGTTTGAGACTTGAATGTGATTGGCTAAAAGATGGAGCCCTTGATCCAATCAGCAGCAAATGCTGAGCCAAAAGTCAAATTCAATTCAATTCAATCAAGTTTAAGTCCACAAAAACTCACGGTTTTAGTCGGCGAAAACAAAAGGTTTAAGTGAAGTTTTAGTCGACACAATCTCAAAAGGTTTAAGTGTTGCGTGTGTGCGTGGGGGGAACGACTCACTGTACTAACCATTACCTCCATCTCCTTGAGCACCGGGTGGTCCTCGATGCCCGGGAACAGGACCCTCATGGCGTACGTCCGGTAATCCAAGAACGGGATCCCCGCTCCGTCCAGCTCCTGGGTCAGCTCATGGATGTCTGTCTGCAACTCAGCGAAGGCTACGGGCGGGAGGGGGAGAGAGAGAGGGAGAGAGGGGAGATGAAGAGAGGTGGAGAGAGGGAATGAAGAAGGAGAGGGAGAGGAGGGGGAGAGAGAGAGAGAGATGAAGAGAGGTGGAGAGAGGGAATGAAGAAGGAAGAGAAGAGGGAGAGGAGGGGGAGAGAGAGAGAGAGATGAAGAGAGGTGGAGAGAGGGAATGAAGAAGGAGGAGGAGAGGAGGGGGAGAGAGAGAGAGATGAAGAGAGGTGAAGAGAGGGAATGAAGAAGGAGAGGGAGAGGAGGGGGAGAGAGAGAGAGAGATGAAGAGAGGTGGAGAGAGGGAATGAAGAAGGAGGAGGAGAGGAGGGGGAGAGAGAGAGAGATGAAGAGAGGTGGAGAGAGGGAATGAACAAGGAGGAGAGGGAGAGGAGGGAGTGAGAGAAAGAGAGAATGAATAAAGGGGTGGAGAGAGCGAAAGAGAGAGCGAAAGAGAGAGAGAGTGAGAGAGAGGGGGAGTTGAAGAGTGGTGAAGAGGGAATGAATAAGGAGGAAAGGGAAAGGGAGAGGAGGGAGTGTGTGAGATAGAGAGGGAGAGAGAAAGAGAGAGAGGAGATGAAGAGTGGGGGAGGGAGGGAAAGAATAAGGGGAGGAGAGAGAGGAGAGAGAGAGAGAGAGGAGAGAGAGAGGGAGAGAGAAAGAGAGGGAGAGAGGAGAGATGAAGAGTGGGGAGAGAGGGAATGAATAAGGAGGAAAGGGAAAGGGAGAGGAGGGAGTGTGTGAGATTGAGAGGGAGAGAGAAAGAGAGAGAGGAGATGAAGAGTGGGGGAGGGAGGGAAAGAATAAGGGGAGGAGAGAGAGGAGAGAGAGAGAGAGAGAGCGAGAGAGAGAGGGAGAGAGGGCAGATGAAGAGTGGGGAGAGAGGGAATGAATAAGGGGGAGGAGAGAGGGGGGAGAGAAAGAAAGAAAGAAGGGAGAAACAGGAAAGGAGCCAGAGAGGGAGAGATGAAGAAAAGGGGAAGAGAGAGAGGGAGGGAAAGAGGATGAACCGAGAGAGGAAAAGGAGATGGAGAGAGAGGGGCAAGGAGAGAATGAGAGGGAGAGAGGATTAGTTTTTTGAAAGTTTGATCACATTGGGTGAAACACTTGTATTGATCAAAGCGCTCCATATGGAGGCGCCGTGTTGGCATCAGGAGTGTAAACACATGCGTTTTAAGTGCTTCTCTGATTGGAAAAGCGAGTTCCGTCACTAATCACAAGCGTAGGTTACGTATTCCAAATACTTCCGAGGCTTCTCCGTGTCCCGCTCCAGCGTGTTCTCCAAAACACTGCTGCATCTTCAGGCATCGCTGGCTAAACCTCTCCTCCTCCGCGCACACGCCAGGACGCCCCGAGCGTCACATGATTTATAGCTTTCTGTTCTCTCCCTAAATTCTCATTTCTTCTGACCTGAAAACTTCACCAGAGCCCGGGTTATATACTATAAAGTCAGCAGTGCAATCGGATGCGCTCAGTCACTCAGAACCAGAGGCACAGCAGATATAGAGCAGTGAGGTTCAGGCTGAGAACAGGCTCCCGGGCTCTGAGGCTGAGGCTGGAGAGGAGGCGAAACCAGGAGGACGAAACCACGAGTCTGGACTAAATCTGCACTTAGATTCAGAGTCTGGAAGATTGCAAAGTGAGAGTGACATTTGAAAGTTAAAGGAATAAGCCACCGTTTTTACATACTGAGATATGTTCTTACCTTAGCTTAGACGAGTTCATTAGGACCTGTCTGATCTTCACCCGTGCCTTCAGTCACGTAAACACAGCGCAGACGGCGTTAGCATTTAGCCTCTCCCTCTCTCCTCTATAGCTCCAAAACTGGTCAAGATAGAAGCTACCAAGCTCTTCCACGTTTTCCCTATTTAAATATGGTTACGTGACTTGTTACACTACAAAGTATAATTATACAAAATTAAACAATGTGGATTTTCTAAGCGGATAAAAGGGGGAACTATATTGTAAGTAATAATACCAGGAATAATTTGGCATCCGCACAGTAAAGTGAAGATTACTGCGCGGATTTCGAACTACTCCTGGTATTATTACGCCTTACAATATAGTTCCCCCTTTTATCCGCTTAGAAAATCCACATTGTTTAATTTTGTGTAATTATACTTTGTAGTGGAACACTTCACGTAACCATATTTAAATAGGGAAAACGTGGAAGAGCTTGGTAGCTTCTATCTTGACCTGTTTTGGAGCTATAGAGGAGAGAGGGAGAGGCTAAATGCTAACGCCGTCTGCGCTGTGTTTAAATCTAAATCTAAATCTGATACTGTATTAATATCTGTAGAGAAATGAGTTCTCTGCATTTGACCCATCCTCAATGTGGGGCGACCTGTAGGAGCAGTGAGCTGCCAGCATGGGCCGGCGCTCGGGGACCCATCTCCATGATGTGGAGTCAGGCTGGTGGTCAGAAACACCTGGCTGGAGGATTACCTATTGCACATGTTTTTTAGAACCTACCACTAACCTACGCAGACACGTGGAGAACATGCAAACTCCACACAGAAAGGCCCCGTCCAGGTGGGAATCGAACCCGGGACCTTCGAGCTGTGAGGCACGAGCACTAACCGCTGCGCACGGGTGAAGATCAGACAGGTCCTAAAGAACTCGTCAAAGCTAAGGTAAGAACATATCTCAGTGTGTAAAAACGGTGGCCTATTCCTTTAACCTCTTACCACCCGCATTAACTGAGTGCATTTTCTCCAGTTCAGCTTTACCCAAAACTAAAAGCTTCTCGACTGGAGAGCGACTGAGAGCAAGTGGCTGTAACTTTCTGTCATGTTGTCGCCGCATTTTTGTCACACTTTTTTTTGTTGCCTTTTCATTATTTTTTATGTCTTTTCGCCCATGTTTTCATCGCGTTTTTGTCACTTTTTTGTTGTATTTTTGTCATGTTTTTACGACTTTCTTGTGTTTTGTTGCTCTTCCGGCACTATTTTTGCTCCGTTTTCATCCTAGTTGCTATTTTGACGCTTTAGATTTGGGTAAAGCTCAGCAAAAGTGATAGTCTGGAAGTCTAAATGTTTTGCAATTTTTATAATATGTGCCAAATCGACCACTTCCCGTATATCTGCAGCTAATCAGAGTCAAGCATCCTCCCGTGTCGACCAATGAGACGAGCCTTTCCTGTGAACCGGCTTTGGCAGGTCCAATCAGGAGGGAGGGGGAGGAGCTTGATGGTTTCCTTTTGAAAATTCCGTTCCTGCTCTGCTCGTTTTGCAAACTAAGACGGGCTTTCTGGTCCAAGAAGGAACTCCATCTCTCCTCACTTTGCAAACTTACAGACGATCACTTTAAGTAGATTAAACCAGGACTACACCAGGTCTAAACCGGTCAGCAAAAGTACACAGACTATTTGAAAATCCGCTGCTTTACACGTGGTCCAAACATCTGTGCAGCCCCTCATTACACACACGTTTTATGGATGTTTGATCAGGGAAAGGGGGAAAGTTTCTCCAGTGTTTGTCCAACTGTCTGAGCCATGGAACACTCTCCATCTGCCGCGCGCATGCCAGGCCCGGAGCTCCCTCTCAGGGGGGGTCCCGACATCTGGGGAGAAGACCCTTCACATCTGGAGGGGACTCTGATCAAAGCGCTCCTCTGGAAATGGCCCCAGATCTGTCCTGCTCCACCCGGACCCCCGCCCCCACTCCCCGCACTGGGGCTGCGCAAACCTGCACCAGCCCGGTCCGTGTTCTCTGGGTAGAACAGGATGAGCCCGACGTCTGTAATGTAGTGCCTCACGGCCTGATTTTAATTAATAAAACAGCTTTTATCATTATTTCAGTTGTTGTAAGAAAACAAACGCCCCCCCCTGAGCGTCTGAACAGATGTCATGTTTGCACTGAAAGTTGTGAAGAAGGAGCTCTTTCTAACCTACTCTGGACACGCCTGTTCTTTTTTCTTACCTAGCGATAATGTCATGGAGAGAAGCGGGTTTGAGGTGCAGGACTTTATTCAACCTTCCTAAAGGAGAGGCCGCTCGCCACAAGTTGAAACTGTCTCTGATGGATGTTTGGTGAACCTTCACCAGAATCAAAGTGGATTCACTTTTATAACCAACGCGAGTCCCATAACGTAAACACCTGATGGAGCGACCAGGACAGGGCGGTGAGTCAATCAAAACGCGTGTTAGAGTGTGTGTAAGCTTGTGTGTTAGCGTGTGTGTTAGCGTGTGTGTTAGCATGTGTGCTAGCATGTGTGTTAGCATGTGTGCTAGCGTGTGTGTTTGCGTGTGTGTTGGCGTGTGTGTTAGTTTGTGTGCTAGTGTGTGTGTTAGCATGTGTGTGTTAGCGTGTGTGCTAGGATGTGTGTTAGCTTGTGTGTTAGTGTTTGTGTTTGCGTGTGTGTTAGTGTGTGTGTTAGTTTGTGTGTTAGCGTGTGTGTTAGGGTGTGTGTTAGTGTTTGTGTTTGTGTGTGTGTTAGTTTGTATGCTAGCGTGTGTTTGCGTGTGTGTGTTAGCGTGTGTCCTAGGATGTGTGTTAGTTTGTGTGTTAGCGTGTGTGTTAGCATGTGTGCTTGCGTGTGTGTTAGCGTGTGTGTTAGTTTGTGTGTTAGCGTGTGTGTTAGCTTGTGTGTTAGTGTTTGTGTTTGCGTGGGTGTTAGCGTGTGTGTTAGCTTGTGTGTTAGTGTTTGTGTTTGCGTGGGTGTTAGCGTGTGTTATAGTTTGTGTGTTAGCGTGTGTGTTAGCGTGTGTGTTAGTGTTTGTGTTAGTGTGTGTGTTAGTTTGTATGCTAGCGTGTGTTTGCGTGTGTGTGTTAGCGTGTGTCCTAGGATGTGTGCTAGGATGTGTGTTAGCATGTGTGTTAGCATGTGTGTTAGCGTGTGTGCTAGCGTGTGTGCTAGGATGTGTGTTAGCATGTGTGTTAGTTTGTGTGATAGCGTGTGTGTGCTAGCGTGTGTGTGTTAGCATGTGTGCTAGCGTGGGTGTTAGCGTGTGTGTTAGCGTGTGTGCTAGCGTGTGTGTTAGCATGTGTGTTAGCATGTGTGTTAGCGTGTGTGCTAGCGTGTGTGTTAGCTTGTGTGTTAGCTTGTGTGTTAGCCATTTATGAAGCCGTGTTGCAGATGTCAACTCCTTATGACTGCATCGTGAAGTAACGTCACTTGTTGCTGTGATATTTATATTTCTTACTGCTAATGTTGCATGGGCGGATTAGCTCTGAGAGAGGGGGCGGAGTTAACTGAATCGAAGCGTCGTGTCTTCCGGGTTTGCAAAATACCCCCACAAAAGATAGTACTCCATAGTGGTATAGGTACAATATATAATACAGATGCCTATACTTTACTTTGGGATGGCTAAAACAGCAGGATTGGATCAATGAGTTTTGTAGATCGCAGCATTTAAATCCATTCTTCCCTCTTAAAATCTTCCGTTATTTTTTTGGTAAATATATACATTATAAATATGTCTGTGAAATCCTGGAGAGTCTGATCAAAAATGACATGTTAGATCCCCACGTGACGCATGGATTAGCCCCGACAACCCTCTACTGTCGTACTTTCCTTTGTGGGAGATGATGGACACGCCAATGTGAGGATGTACTTTTCCGAAAAGGGACGTATCGTACCTTCCTTGCACTCCAGGGCCACCCGGGACTCCAGGTTGTCCATCTGCAGCTGCAGCCTCTTCAGCGTGCGGTCGGCGTCACGTGACTTGCGTTTGTAGGCGATGAGGACGATGATGATGACGAGCAGCAGCAGGCCGCCGCCTCCGCCGATGCCAATGATGGCGGGCAGGGTTAGCAGCGAGTCCGAGTAGATCTGCAGAGTACCCGGGGAGTACACGAATCCCCCGACCTTTATCTGGAGGAGGGAGGAACAAATACTTAACATTAAAGGGCCGTCATCTGTAGCACATCAATAACATGAAGAGGAGAAGCTGCCATCGTCTACATTCTAATAAAACAATATAAAGACATCTATGAATGAATAAAACAGGTACAGCTAATACGATTCATGAATAGGTGTTATTTTGTGTATTTATTTAGTCTTTTGCCTTGTTTTTTGGCGTTAAAAGCCATAGAAAAAAAAGCGGCGTTTGATGCCAACGTATGCAGACAGTTACGTAGCAAGCAAGCTAGTCCGGGAGACTTTTACTTTAGAATCAAATTAGCATCTAAAAGTGTCCTCTGAGCTAAATGCTAATTCCAATTCAGTCAAGTTTTTGTTTTTTGTGGGGTCGGACACACGTCTAAGAACCATCTTCTAAGATATTAATGACAAAGAAACCACAAGAAATGATATAAACGCCCTGAAACTGACAAAACGTACCTCCGTTTACTTTAAAGGGGCTAGATGAAGTTCGGCATTTTATACTCACTACTGCCACCTCAGGTCATACGTGTAACTGCACCTTGTATATTAAGCTCGTGCATGACGGCACTTCGGACCCGAAATAACTACTTTTGGAGTTTTGACAGTGCAGGATTTTAGAGGCAGTTGTGGTGAACAGGTCTGAGCTCATTCTACACATTAGGACATTGTTGGATCATGTTGTAGGAGGAAAATACATAACATTTTTAGCGTTAGCGTGTGTGTTAGTTCGTGTGTTAGCGTGTGTGTTAGCATGTGTGCTAGCTTGTGTGCTAGCTTGTGTGTTAGCATGTGTGCTAGCTTGTGTGTTAGCGTGTGTGTTAGCGTGTGTGTTAGCATGTGTGTTAGCGTGTGTGTTAGCGTGTGTGCTAGTGTGTGTGCTAGTGTGTGTGTTAGCGTGTGTGTTAGCGTGTGTGTTAGCGTGTGTGTTAGCGCGTGTGATAGCGTGCGTGCTAGTGTGTGTGTTAGCATGTGTGTTACCATGTGTGTGTTAGCGTGTGTGCTAGCGTGTGTGTTAGCGTGTGTGTTAGCGTGTGTGCTAGCGTGTGTGCTAGTGTGTGTGTTAGCATGTGTGTTAGCATGTGTGTGTTAGCGTGTGTGTTAGCTTGTGTGTTAGCTTGTGTGTGTGTTAGCATGTGTGTTAGCTTGTGTGTTAGCTTGTGTGTGTGTTAGCGTGTGTGTTAGCTTGTGTGTTAGCCATTTATGAAGCCGTGTTGCAGATGTCAACTCCTTATGACTGCATCGTGAAGTAACGTCACTTGTTGCTGTGATATTTATATTTCTTACTGCTAATGTTGCATGGGCGGATTAGCTCTGAGGGAGGGGGCGGAGTTAACTGAATCGAAGCGTTGTGTCTTCCGGGTTTTAAACTCCGTATAGTCCCTTTAAGAAGATATTGCGCCCGTCTTCACTGTTTATTTGCGTGGGGGATGGAATGTTTAATTTAAAACCGGTCCGGGATTCGACGCTGAACAAAACGTGCGCATTTGTAGGAACAGCCTTAGTCTTCCGAGTATGCAAAATATCCCCTGAAAATACTAAATATTTCTCACAAAAAGTAGTGCTCCATAGTGGTAGAGGTACAATATATCATATAAATAACTATAGTTTATTTTGTGATGGCTAAAATAGCAGAAAACAGCCCTGGACTCTGACCAGCCTGGCCCAAATTAGCGTAAATTAACGGAGCGCATTTTCTCCAGTTCGGCTCTACCCAAATCTAAAAGCTTCTCGGCTGGAGAGCAACAGTGTAACGCCTCATTTGAAAGCTGAGACCTACAAGAGTGATTGCAACTTTTTGTCAAGTCGCCGCATTTTTTTGTCATAGTTTTGTTGTTTCTTCCTTACATTTTGTGGCTTTTTGATGTGTTTTTGTCACTTTTTTGTCACATTTTTTTCCATCATTCTTTTGTTATGGTTCTGTCACGTTTTCGTTGCTTTGTTGTCGTGTTTTTGTTGACTTTTCTTCCCACTTTTGCGCTGCTTTTCCGGCACATTTTTGTTCCGTTTTCATCCTCTTTTTTTGTCGCTATTTTGATGCTTTTCTTTTTAGCTTTTCAGATTTGGGTAAAGCTCTGTTAAGGCGGGACCGGTGGCCCTATAGAGCCAGTGGCCCTTCTGTGCTCTTCCAGAATGGACATATGGCCAGTCCGCCCCTGGATACAGATCCTTTAAATATTAGTAGATATAAGTAGTTTTGGACCAATGGGAGAATGTTTAGTTCCTCCCCCCCTCTGGCTGCTTCGAACACGACCATTTACGGGTGATTCCACAGATGCAAGTCAGGAGAAAAGTTGAACAGAAACATCCATGTAAAAAAAATATAATAATACAGCCTTTGATGTCAAAATTCTTCATCCAAACCTTAATGTCTTTATATCTTTAAAACCCTTTGAATCACATGATGTACACGCTGACTCCGTAAAGCGTTCTTGGTGTACGTGTTCCCGCGGTAAATAAATAAAAAGGCGTGTGAATCAAAGGCAGTGTATGTAGGTCAGGAGAAGCGTGTGAAGCGTATCGCCGCGGCGCAGCCCCGGCCGCCTCTGCCGCCTCTACGCGCTTTCGCCTCCGCGGCTTGTCAAACTCTAAACACAAACGCAACGAATAAAATATACCAAAAAAAAGAAAAAAGAAAAAGAAAAAGAAGGACGTCAAGCATTCCCAATCTGCGGGTTCACATGCCGGCGGGGCGCGACCAATCGGGGGAGCGGAAGGCGAGGAGGCAGGAGGATGGGGATGGGGGGGGGGGGGGGGGGGGGGGTAATTTAGAGATTCGCTTTGAACGGATGGAAGAAGAAAGGAGGAAGAGGGGGCGCAGATATGAGTGACAGAGCAGCGCAGCGGAGGAGACGGGAGCGAGGGATTCAGAGGTGATGAAAGAACAGTAACAGTGTAAACGGATTGCACTGGCACCGGCAGAAAAGGGAAACTTTTCATATATTTAAAAAAAAAAAGCTTTTTATGAATGATAATAATAATGGCTTTCATCTGACTTGCACTTTACAAGCCTCTCAAATAAGGCCCGTGACCAGGGGCTGGACTGGGACTGAAAAACAGCCCTGGACTCTGACCAGCCTGGCCCAAATTAGCGTAAATGTGACACTTCCACAAATACATATTTTAACCTCTTACCCCCCGCCTTAACATTAACGAGTGCATTTTCCCCAGTTTGGCTTTTTATTATTATTTTTTTGATCGGTATCATCAGCAAAAAGAACTGGAAAGGTGGTCGTAGAAACAGAAGCAAAATCATTAATATAAATAATAAATAATAATGGTCCCAAAATTGAGCCTTGTGGTACACCATACTCCACGGAATTCCTTTTAGATTCATGTTTTTTTATACTGGGCTTTACCCAAATCTAAAAGCTTCTCGACTGGAGACCAACAATGTAACGCCTCATTTGAAAGCTAAGACCTCCAAAAGTGGCGGAAACTTTTCGTCACGTCGCCACATTTTTGTCATATTTTTGTTGTTTTTTTAAATGATTTTTTCTATCATTTTTTGTTGTGTTTTTTTGTCCGTGTTTTTCTCATGCTTTCATCCTCTTTTTGTCGCTATTTTGATGCTTTTCTTTTAAGCTTTTAGATTTGGGTAAAGCTCGGTTGAGGCGGGACCGGTGGCCCTAGAGCCAGTGGCCCTTCTGTGCTCTTCCAGAATGGACATATGGCCAGTCCGCCCCTGCCTGTGACAATATATACATGTTTGGCAAGGTGGCGTGATATTTTGCGGCACGATATGATACCGACTTTTGATGACGCACTTGGGACAAACACTCACACATACAGCACTTTTAATGATGGTTGAGAATCAGTACATTAGCTCCAGAGAGACTACCTGCGTTTCCATCACTGGACTTGAACGCATCAGCAGGAGAAACTATTACATCCTCCAAAAACACATGTAATCGGTGTGTCTTTGGAACTGTTCAGGTCTGGAGTGTCTTCAGCAGAGGTGGGCAAACTAAGGTCAAATCCGGCCTGCGGGCCTTAGTTTGCCCACCTCTGATGATTTAATCTGGCTCCTGACTTGTAGAGCACAAAAAACTGTGTCAAAAAAAAAAAAAGTAAGTCTCTAGCCCATTCCTGTGCGGAGTTTTGATTTTTTAAGGAAATAACCAGTATGCTCACTCCAGCCACTAGAGGGCAGCTTAAATTTAAAAAAAGGAAATAATTCCACACAGTCCAGCTGAGGGCACTGACATAATAAGAGATCAGGATATAAACAACACATTAGAGCTAGGCCTGTCACGATAACAAATTTGAAGTTCGATATATTGAGGCAGGAAAGTATCGCGATAAATGATATTATTGACTCTAACGATACAAGACACTGTCAACTCTCAGGCACAAAAATGACTGTAAACATTTGTTCTAAAAGTGCATCATCATATCCTAAAATACCACACAAGCTGCAATAAACATGAGATATAATGGAACTCAGTTTGCTTCAGTTATAAATCTATGTTTTACAATCAAAACATAGTAAATGCTATGCAAGTAAATGAACAGACGATAAATATCGAGCCCAAAAACATATAGTTTATCTGTGGTTTATTGAACGATAAGTCGATATAGTAATTATTGTGACAGCCCTAATTATAGCCACGTGGTAAATGGTCAGTCTGCCCCAGGGCGGCTGTGGCTACAATAGCAGCTTACCAACAGAGTGTGGAGTGAATGAATAATGACTACATTATTTGTTAAAGTCCTGTCGGGCTTTTGACCAAATCAGCACTAATAGCACTAAAATCACAGCTCATTATTATTCATTTATCGGAAAAGTGCTTTCTCAATAGTATTTTCCTGTTTACATGATATGCGGCCCGCGACCCACTGGAAGCTAGATTCCCTGGCTTAAAGGGTGAACAATATCAATATTTTCACTGACATGAAGAGGGACGCTGCATAACTGCTGCATTTTTGTAACGCGTCATTGCAGTCAAATTGAGAGTTAACTTGTATTTGTTTGAAATGCTTAAAACTGGTCCGGCCCTCCCGGCGAGTTCGAAAACCCAATCTGGTCCGTGTATCAAAAAGTTTGACAGAAGAGAAGAGGAAAAGTACCGTGTTTTCCGGACTATAAGTCGCTCCGGAGTAGAGACGCACCAGCCCAAAAATGTCAAATGAATAAAAAAACAACAGGCTGAATAGGCGTACGATATGCTAACGTAGCACTTTGATGGTTAGCTACATAAAGCATTAACAACGAACTGGTATATATATGGTATGTCACATAAACAGTTCAGAAAACTATAGCATAAAGAACGCACCAAACTCTCAATCTCACTCACTAAATCCATAGATACAGACGGCATCTTATCATAGAAGGGGGCGTGGCTTCGCCGAGGGGGAAAATAGAATCTTTAGAGAAACACAATTTTCCCTCTTTTTAGTCATTTTCTGGTGGAAAATCAACTTATTTATCACATAAACAAAGTCAAGTGTAAATCGGGCCTATATGGATATTTTGTCGCAACAGATTGTTCAGTAGAAGTGAAAAAACGGCAGTTGTAGCAAGCGCTAGCTAACCGTTAGCATTAGCCCGATGCTAACATGTAGCATCAAGTTAGCATTCTCCGTTATTCATGTATTTATGGGCTGTTGAACCACTTTTCTCCTCCCCATGTCTTTGTATCATTATTTAGTAGTAAACTATATTCATAATTCATAATTTGAATAATTAGAGAAAATTAACATTTTTTCTAAATAGTTTTCCCCCTTAACTGTTTTCAAAAATGACCATATATGGGCGATTCCAGAGATGCCGTCTGTATCTATTGAAATCTTTTTCCTCGATGTCACATCTGAACAATCACCTTGGCACGGAGGAGTAGCTGCACCGTTGACAAGCCTCTCCCGGCAGCACGTTTTTCAAGCTCTCATTTGCGAACTCGTTCCTCTAACTGTGGCCATCGAGCTTTTACCCCGTGATTAGCTTTGTTTTGAGCAACCTCCGCTTCTCGCTCACTCCAAACTTTGTTTCTGCTGCTCGATTAGCCTGCAGTGCCCTCTAGCGGCATGTGAAATTATATATTTGAATGATAAAAGAAAAAATATTAAAACAATCACATATAAGTCGTATACACTTATAGTCCGGAAAATACGGTAGTTAATCCATCAGTAGCAGGCTGTCTCTAGTCCAAAAAATATATCTCAGATGTGCTTCCTCTTCCCTTTCCTCTTCTTTACATTAACAAACAAACTACAATCTGTTTCTCTCACTGTGAGTTAAACACTGTCCATCTCCCAAATACAAACTCCGCAGAAACGTAGTCAAAACACCAGCATGTGCGCTCACTATTGTATTTGTTTGTTTTGCGTTCACCCCTCCTGGTAGATAACTTTTGCTTAATTGATATTTTTCTGCCCTCACGCTCAGCGGTTCGTAAAGCTCGATGAAGTTATGGTGACTTACGGTGACTTTGTGCTCCCCGGTCAGGTTGGGCCACTCGCACAGCAGCTGGCTCTCGGACAGGGTGAGCACACAGGGCGTATCTCCGATCAGCACCGTGTAGTTCAGCTTGGAGTTCCCCGGAGCCAGCGGGATCAGGTTACGACCCTGGAAAATGGAAGCACACAGGAGACAGGTCTGATATGGGCAAAGAAGGAAATAACTTCAAAAAGACAATCATTTGGACTCCGTAGCTTTCATGTTTTATATGATACTGTACATTGTGTCATTCAAGGATTAGCCAGCGTAGTACATTATCAACTGGACTGGGTCGGTTGAGTTTGGATTTTCATTTTAGCCTTGCTCCTTAGACAAAAAGGCAACTTGCACGTGGAAAGAAAGTTGATATTAGTTTGTATTTGAACTTGTAGTGACCCTGTAGCGCTTTTACTTTCCATCATGGTGGCCTATAGGACGCTCCATGTAGGTTTTGGAGTGGAAGCTTATTTGTATACATGCGTTTCCAGTGACATCACACATAGTTCTGGCGGCCATTTTGAATATCAAAGTAGCATTATGCAGTACTACAACATGTGACAATATCTCTACTCAGGATGAAAATGAAAAGGAAACTGATTGCCATTTTTATGAACTCGTAATCATTGCACAAGAAGATGACAGTAAAAACACGTTTATGTGATAAAACCAGCAAATGTGGCACAGACGTAGCAGCTCTGTCTGTCGAGCTACAGCAGGATTTACTAAAGATCTGCTTCACTCTGAAGACTAAATTAACCCATCAAAGAGGAAACAGAAAACCTTTAACCTGTGATTTTTTACAGTTTGTCATGTCAACAGAGTCTCAGTCTGAGTCAATGTTGAAGCTGCTCAAGACGTTAGCATGCTACTGGTTAGCAACTGTCAATCAACTCTCAGTGGCTTCAACACGATAAACACATGTGTGGCTCACATCTATGAACACTGAGGAAACACTACAGTAACAGCTCAGTTCTGACCTCTGTCACATGTTGTTTCCAAGGCCAGATGTTTGGAGTGTGGTTCAGGGCTTTCTCTTGGAGAGGTCGGAGCTGAGCTGTTGAAGCTAAATGCTAACCGGTAGCATGCTAACATCTTGAGCAGCTTAAACACTGGTTTCTTCACATAAACGTGCGTCTCTAGGGCTGTGTTTTTACAGTTATCTCTACTGTTATTCCTGAGTAGAGATATTGCTACATGTACTGCATAATTCTACTTCGGTATTTAAAATGGCCACCATAACAACAAAAGTCACATGACATGTATAGACAGCATCTTTGGAATCCCCCAGATATGGTTTTGTTTGAAGTAGCCAGTAGCCCTTTTTTCACCCATTTCTACACTATTACTTTAACAAACGCTGAATTATGAACACACCCATACAGGGCTGGGTCACTACAAGGTTAAATACGCACATATCTTTTTACGATAAAAAGTTACATTACGCACCTTTAAACTTTAATGTTTTATGAATGTTCTCTCACATGTATATACACCTGTTCTATTGGTATTTGATTCAAACTTTCAAACTGTCATTGAAATCCAAATCTAGTTCTGTAGGCTCATTAAGTGCTTAGAACCTAATTCTAGTTCAATTCGAGTCAACAAAAACATGACTTTGACAAACATGGCATTTAAGTTGACAAAATGAACACTGCCAATGGGTCCTCGGTCCTTGCCAACGACTCCCAGTTTCGGGCCTCGCACAGAACAAAAACTATTCTAACCAGTGAAACCAAAAAAACACCTCAGCAGTGACTCAACCAACCCAGTCCAGTCGAGGACATTTGGAAAAACTCTACTCCTGCCTCCCAGCCGGCTCTCGGTGCTTTATGGCGGGAGACGATTTAAGTGCACATGATCCCGAGCGGCTTTTTCATTCATACTAAGCTGCACTCCGATTGGACGAGAGACGTCCCCATTATCCGTGAAATGGCCTTAGAATTCGGGATCAGAAACAGCTTTGACGGGGAATGAGGTGGGAGACTGCAGTTATGTGAAAGAAATTCGTCCCAAACTCTCCAGTCCAGCTGTTTGTGAGTTTTCTTTTTTAAATAAGTATTGCAGATTATATAATTAGACTCGCATGGCTACGGGAGATTTTTTGCAGAGGATTGACTATCTTGTCTTTGTGATTTCCTTTGTTAATTGCAATTTCAAATGTATCGCAATTAATCTTGAAACTCTAAGCAGTAGCAGTACTACTATTAGGAGTTGTACATTCCCGAACTCTATAGACGGTAGTCACCGTAGCATTAGCACAATCAATAGCGGTAGCAGTAGCAGTAGAAGTAGCGGCAGTAGCAGTTGTAGTAGCAGTAGCGGTAGTAGTAGCAGCAGTAGTAGTAGCTGTAGCAGTAGCAGCAGTAGTAGCTGTAGTAGTAGTGGCAGCAGGAGTAGCAGTAGCAGTAGGAGTAGCAGTAGCAGTAGTAGTAGTAGTAGTGGCAGCAGTAGCAAGAGTAGCAGTAGCAGCAGTAGCAACAGTAGCGGTAGTAGTAGCAGTGGCAGCAGTAGCGGTAGCAGTAGTAGTAGTAGTGGCAGCGGTAGCGGTAGTAGTAGTAGTGGCAGCAGTAGCAGGAGTAGCAGTAGCAGTAGTAGCGATAGTAGTAGTAGTGGCAGCAGCAGTAGCAGGAGTAGCAGTAGTAGTGGCAGCAGGAGTAGCAGTAGCAGTAAAAGAAGCAGGAGTAGCAGTAGCGGGAGCAGTAGTAGTGGCAGCAGTAGCAGGAGTAGTGGCAGCAGTAGCAGGAGTAGCAGTAGTAGCGATAGTAGTAGTAGTGGCAGCAGTAGCAGGAGTAGCAGTAGCAGTAGCAGTAGCAGCAGTAGCGGTAGTAGTAGTAGTGGCAGCAGTAGCAGGAGTAGCAGTAGCGGGAGCAGTAGTAGTGGCAGCAGTAGCAGGAGTAGCAGTAGCGGGAGCAGTAGTAGTGGCAGCAGTAGCAGGAGTAGCAGTAGTAGTGGCAGCAGTAGCAGGAGTAGCAGTAGCAGTAGTAGCGATAGTAGTAGTAGTGGCAGCAGTAGCAGGAGTAGCAGTAGCAGTAGTAGTGGCAGCAGTAGCAGGAGTAGCAGTAGCAGTAGTAGTGGCAGCAGTAGCAGGAGTAGCAGTAGCAGTAGTAGTGGCAGCAGTAGTAGTGGCAGCAGTAGCAGGAGTAGCAGTAGCGGTAGTAGTAGTGGCAGCAGTAGCAGGAGTAGCAGTAGCGGTAGTAGCTCATACCTTCAGTATGAGCGGGGAGCTGGGCTTCAGCTCCAGCATGCCGGTGGGGCTCAGCGGTTCGAACACGGGGTCTGGGTGGTAGGCGAAGCTCTCGTTGACCACCAGCAGGGGGCGCACATGGTCCATGACGAAGCCGATCTCGTCCGGACTGGACCCGGACTCTGAGAACGAGCGGTCCGAGCCGGCGACAGAGGGCGCTAGACACACCATCACCGTGTTGTTCAGCACTGTGCAGTTCTGTGGGTGGAGAGAAGAGGGAGGTTCAGGGGTAAATGCTCACAGCACTTCTGATAGTTGGGCAGTACATTTAAACAGTCATACTGCAGAGGGATGGACCAGGACAAAGAGTGTTTGGCAGACTCACATTCTCAGACTTGGCCGATCCGTACTTGGCTCTCATCTTGGGCTCTTTGACGGTGGCCAGGTTTGTCCCTGTGACAGTCACCATGGTCCCTCCACTGAAAACACATAAAAATTGTCAAAATCGATCAGTTTATATGCGAGTGAGTGAACCTAGGTTGCCATTGAAGGCCCTGACAAAAGGTTCCGATGTGTGTTAGTGGTCCGTACCTGGCGATACTCCAGTCGGGCTCGATCTTCAGAATAGTGGGGTCCTCGCTGTAGTTGAACCTGACCTCAGGGTTGCGGAGCTCGGCTGCGTTGATGTCCACCATGACGGGGGTGAGACCCGGGGCCTGTCCGGCCGGAGTCACGCACACGATCTCACGAGCGCCGCGCCTGGACGGACGAGAGCAGCTTTTGGAATGGAGGCTTCAACAGTTCTATAACAGTCAAAGATGGGTCATGTTGCCCAAACTAATTGTCCCAAACATAAATATAAACTGAGGCCCCCCCCCAGGGCTGCGTGCTTTCACCACTGCTCTTTATTCCCTACATGGACGACTGCAGAAAATGCCGTTCTTTTGTCTCTGCTCACAGGAATCGCACAAAATCCATGGTCCAGCCTTGCAGCAGTTTGTAGAGTGGTGCAACAACTCCTGTTTAAACGTAAATGCAGCTCAGGAAATCTTATTCACACTTTTTGGCTCTGTCCACAATTGATAACCTATTGGACCAACATTTTTGGCATTATTTCCAAAGTGATTGGCAGGACAACAGACCCAAACCCTTTGAGTGCTTTGTTCGGAATACTTAATCGGCCGCCTTCCCTCTCCACCTCACATGGCAACTCTCTTGCTTTTATGGCCCTTCTTGCTAAAATGGAAATCTCCGCAACCTCCCTCTGTTACCCACTGGCTTAGGGATGTTTTATATTTTCTCAAACTGGAAAAAATACGCATGACACTCCATGGCTCTTCTGACAGATTCACTCAGACTTGGAATCCCTTGTTTAATTTGCTTAAACAAATGAACTTTCCTTCTGTACCGGATTAACTTTTTTATTTATTTATTCTTTCTCCTATATTACCTGTTTTGTCTGTTTTAACTTTTTTATTTATTTATTCTTTCTCCTATATTACCTGTTTTGTCTGTTTTAACTTTTTTATTTATTTATTCTTTCTCCTATATTACCTGTTTTGTTTGTGGGGGCGCCATACATTTTTCTTTATATTTTTCTTCTTGTGTATGTTTTGGACATGCTTTTAGTTAGCTGGTTGGTTGGTGTGCTTTTGTTTTGTTTTGTTCTGCGTGTGATTTAAGGAGATTGTATCAGTATTCTTTTTCCCTTGTCTTTAATCTGATAAATCTGACAAATAAAGAAAGTTTTGAAAAAAAAAAAACGTAAAGGCAGCTAAAACCAAGCAGCTTGTTGTGACTTTTTCCAAAAAGCAGCTCGAACAAGCTACAGCAGTCACTACAACCTTCCATGGAAGACCACGGTAGAGACTGTTGGGTACCATCTTTCAGTGTACTGATGTTTGCTGGTTTCACTCATCTAACGTTCAAAATAAACATCTGCAGAATATAGCGAAGGCGTGCACAATAATAATCTATCTAATAATCTTTAAGTATCATAGCCTGTATAGACACACATACCTCAAAAAATTGCAGGGGTGTAGACCGATCTTGACGTAGACGGCGCTGCCGGCATTGAGATGGCTGCCTTCAATGGTGATCCTGGTCCCCCCTGAGAGCGGGCCGGTGGAGGGGTGCACGCGTCCAAAGTACGGAGACTGAAGGGGGACAAAACACAAGCAGAGTGAGTGCACTGCATCTACTATACGTTCACTAAACTCTGGAAATGAAGTATTCCTGTGATAACGGCCAAGGCTTATTTATGCTCGAGTACGTAGGCACATGTCGCTCCCTCGTTTTGTTCGTCCAAAGTCATAGCAACGTAGCAGAACATTAGCTAACCGCTGGAGACACTACTGCACACAGCTCGACAGGTGAAGCAGAGCAAACGGCGAAACGTCTAAAAGGTCATTTGAACCATTTGCAAACAAAACCACCATTGTTTTGACAAAAAAAAACATTGCGGGAGGCGTCACATGTTTTCGGTCCAAGCTCAAGCGCCCTCTGGTGGAAACTTTTGACACCACGCACTGGACACTACAAATGCGTGGAAGGATAAATACAGTGACGGTAGCTACGTTTTGGAAAGCACAGACCTATTTATGTACGAAATGAGAGCATAAATGAGCCTCAATAGCATTTAGCTGCTGATCATGCGCAGGAGAATCAAAGTCCCGACACTTACCACGAAGGTGAAAGCCTTGGAGGACACCGCCTTGTAGTCGGGGTGGCTGCAGTCTCTCACACACACCTCCACCTGCGCCTCTTGAACGCGGTACCCCGTGGCGTCGTTCAGTCTGCACACGATTCTGGAAGAAGATGCAAAGACAGAGGCTTAGCTCGTGCTCCTTTGGGAGGCTGGGGTGTTCCAACTGGGGTCAGGTACCGTCCATTTGGTCTTTCAATACCGGTACTTTAACGATACTTAGTTTTCGATACCAATACCTGAACAATTCCTGAACTTATTTAGATACCGATACTAAAATATTTGTCATCTAGAGCCAGAAAACAGAACAACAATGTGTGTATGATATGAAAACATACAATATCAGGTTAAAGGGACGATACAGAGTTTAAAAATGTTAAAATTATGTATATTCATCCCCCTACATCGGGGGTCCTCAGACTTTTTTCTCTGGGGGCCACATTATTGTTCCAGACCGTGATGGGGGGCCGGACCTATAATATAGAATTGTGTGACCCGGACCAAAATGCCTCATTGTGAAGTAGAGATGACTCTCCTGCACAGTCGTCCCCACGGCTTTATCCACAAGATCAACACTTGATTCAGGCTCATATTTGTTTCACTGTAGTGGTTTGCAAAAATAGTAATCAAGTCTTCACAGTTTTAGTTTCCATTTATTTGTATTTTCAAATAAAACATCATTATGTAATGTGACTTTTTTTTTTGACATACTCAGGGATTTGTGCTCTACAAGTGGGGGGCTTTATATAGAAGCTACAGTTACATGTAAGACCTGAGGTGGCAGTAGTGAGCAGCCCCTTTAATCTCCAATGTCAAGAAATGTGTGAAATATGGGAAAACAATTTTGGGAAAAATTGTGTAAAGAAAACATGGGGCACAAATGGGGAAAATATGGGGGGAAAAATTGGGAAAACGAGAAAAAAAATGATGTTAAAAAATTTTTTTGGGAACAATTGTATCAAAAATGGGGCAAAAATAGGGAATAAATGGGGTGAAAATGAAAAAAAAGGGAAAATATTAGTAATAAAAATGGGCAAAAATGAAGGGAAAAGACGGGACAGACATTGACCAAAAAAAAAAAAACAATTGGGGAAAAAATTTGAAAGTATCGAAAGCAGGTACAGAAAAACTAATCTTGTATCTTTAGATCCAGTTTTGTTGAAATCATTTAAACATTTATTTGAGCTGAAACAACAAAGTCACTTCCTGTAATGTCGTCCCTGCACAAACAACATCAAAACTGGGATTGAAAGAAACGAGATTTGTTTTTCTGTACCTGCTTTCCACACTTACATTTTTGGATACCAGCAGAACCTAAACTTTTTTTTACCGACACCATGCTGGTATCGTTTACCCAACGGTAACGGTGCCCTAGCTCAAAGCTCCGTCCCACTTTTGCCACAAAGAGCAAAAAGTACATTTCCATTTCCATTGCGATTGGTGTGTGGTTTCTTACTGTTCGGCGCTGACGTACTGCTCCTCCTGGGGTTGGCAGGTGACTTTACCGATGCGCACTCCGTTCTGGATGTCCCGGAACTGCAGGCCCAGGTTCTCCCCGCTGATGGTCAGCATGGTGCCCCCCTGGCGAGGCCCCGTCTCTGGAAACAGCTGCAACACAGCGGGGGAACGGACAATCAGTTACGGAAAACCCGAGACACAGCGGAAAAACTGGAAGGAACGCTCTTTCTGTGGATCAAAAACAACACATTTGGAAAAGGAGCTCATGTAAAGCATCTAAAGCTCCTCTGTGTCCATCTCCGCCGAGGCCCACCCCCACCCCGAGGGGAAGGCGATCAAGGCCAGTGACGGACGCAAAGTGGAGTCAGTCTGGTTGAGTGTCCAAAAGGCCGACCAACTTCCCATCTGCCGCAGCCTCATCAATCTACCCCCCAATCACATTTCATTGACAAGAACGAGCCTCATCGCTCTTTGGAACGGGCCTGATGGCTCCTGCCTCATTAGCAACATGAAAAATGATGCTCCATTCATGTCTCAACTCTCACACGAGCCCCCGAGTCTTTGTTCCAGCAGCAGGACTCGGACCTCGCACTTTGTGTGACTTAAAGGAATAGGCCACCGCTTTTACATACTGAGATATGTTCTTACCTTAGCTTTGACGAGTTCTTTAGGACCTGTCTGGTCTTCACCCGTGCCTTCAGTCACGTAAACACAGCGCAGACGGCGTTAGCATTTAGCCTCTCCCCCTCTCCACTATAGCTCCAAAACAGGTCAAGATAGAAGCTACCAAGCTCTTCCACGTTTTCCCGCACAGTAAAGTGAAGATTACTGCGCGGATTTCGAACTACTCCTGGTTTTATTACGCCTTACAATATAGTTCCTCCTTTTATCCGCTTAGAAAATCCACATTGTTTAATTTTGTGTAATTATACTTTGTAGTGGAACACTTCACGTAGCCATATTTAGGGCGAGACACTGCAGGCGAATAGGGAAAAAATGTATATTTACAGATATCAATCTGAAACTTTTGCTGCAAATCACTGGCATAAATGTGAGAAAAAAATACATTGCAAGTTTTCTGACATTTTATCTTTTCATATAAGAACAAGGTGTTTTATGCCTAAAAATGCCCCAAAATTTCCCATCTTTTCGGCGACGAAATCTGAATAATAGATAGAGCTACATTCAAATTTATTGTTTCATTTTATTGATGAATGAGTTACCAAGACTTTCTCAGAGGGGATTTTGGATTTCTTGTTTAGTTTTAAAATAAGCTGTTTTTTAGTGGAAAAGTGTGTAAAAAAATAATTTTCGCCTTATTTTTTGACATTCAAAACTCAATAAATGGGGTTTAGGGATTAAATAATAAAAAATCCCTCAGAAAAAATCTTCCAAA